>NC_083760.1:86632586-86672586 GCF_963514075.1 Conger conger | reverse complement strand
ATACATAAGAGCTATGTAACACCTTCATAAGCACAATATAATACATTCATAAGCACCTCATAAGCGCTTATGTCAATAACTGCAAATAGGCATCGAGTGTGTTATGTCAACTTTGATGCAGCAGGTGACATTAACCATGACATACCAAGTGAACTGACATAAGATCCTTATGTCTGTTATTGACATAAGCACTTATGAGTGTTTATGTGGTGCTTATAAATGTTTTATGTAGTGCTTATGAATGCGTTATATAGGAGTTATTTTAGATGTCATTTAGGTCTTGTCGCTATTTTTTATTTGTAAAGCACATCGTGTTCTCCTCTCTCTGTGTACTGTCTGTTTCATAGCTTAAGAACTAATGACGTTAGTTCAAAACCATAGTGGTCACTGGTAAATGGAAAAAATAAATGGTTTTTCCTGAGCGTGCCAATATTAGCTGATGCGAGGTTTGTGTGTGACAGGGTGCTGTAGAAAGCAGAAATGCTACAAAATGAAGGGAAACACCGTCTGACTGACTGATACTCCTGTCACAGGTTTATTCATTGACATTTCACAACCTCCCAATAAAGTACATTTCCGACTATGCTAAATTATAAAAAATATGTAAACATTGAAATTAAGTTTAATTTATATAAACTTGAAAGTACTATTCGACGAAACATTAAACTAAAATACTGCTGCTCACAACTCACTGAATTCATGAATGAGTTTTCTGTGACCTCCACCCCTTCAAAAAAAACATGCTTAAATATGGAGTCTAGAGGTTTTCAACAAGCGTCAAGACGACAGCACGTAATTCCTGACTTGGTTAAAACTGCTGTGCATTAACTGTGATAACCTCTGTTTGCCTCTGTGAGGCTAATTCCAGGTTAGCCCTCTAAGCAGTATAATTAGCGTGTTGTCCTCCTAAGTGTTGTTTGTGCAGTAAGGACCAGTAGAGTGAAGGGGCTTCTGTTTGAGAGAAATGGGTGCAGATCTGCAAATCACAGTCCTCAAGGGCCGAACTGCTGGTTGTCCACCCTTCCTTTACCTGGGAGTCAGGTGTGTTCCACCCTCCCTTTACCAGGGAGTCAGGTGTGTTCACCCTCCCTTTACCTGGGAGTCAGGTGTGTTCACCCTCCTTTCACCTGGGAGTCAGGTGTGAAGACAGTCCGGCACTAATTACCCGGGAGAATAGGAAACCCAGGCTGGATTTAGATTTGAGGGCCAGAGTTGATGATCCCTCCTGAGTATCTTTCAAAAATAAAAGCAGCGTTGGTGCTATCACCAGTGACACAGTAAATGTGTAGACATGGCTACAGTATGGCTCTCATGCTTAATTACCAGATAAAAACACAGTTCCTCCTCCTCCTCCTCCTCCAAAGGAATAGGGTCAGGAAAAAACAGGTCTTCTCCATGTTTAAAAAAACCCTTTTTCTAAAATTTTAAAACAAGAAAAATTTTGGCACATCTGCAGCAAGGTCTACATTTCGCCTCAAAACTGGTCTGTCCATTGGGCACTTGGGCAAGTGGCCACATGGTGGCACTCTTGCCACGCAGACTGCGACGTGCAGAACTGAGTCACCATGCAGGGGTGGGGCCGAACGTGCAGATCACAGATCACTTCAGACTACAGTATGAGCCGAGCCCAGTCACACGAGTGACGCAGCGTTTCATCCCGGGTGCTGAGCTGTGGCACTCGTTATTGTGAGAGGCATTCATTTTTCACACTTCTGTCTGAGTTTACGCTCTCATCACTGTTCAGCTGTGTTCACATTACACACAGCCCCTCCTGTCTATAGTCCCTGCATAGGATGAGCGCAGAATTCGACAAACCCTTTGATGAGTACTGTTCTTGAACTTGAACTGGAACATTGTTTTCAGTTACCTGTAGTGAGTGGGAACAAGGCCCTTAACATTGCTCCAAAGGGATTTTCCCCTGCTTAGTCTAATAAACTGTAAGTCACTTTGAAAAAAAAAGTGTCAGCTAAATAACAAATTATTTATGTATGTAGTATCAGTTATTGAGATCATTAAGGAATTTAGGTGAAGTACGTTTCGTACCAGAGCAGTATCCTACCTGGGAAATGAACCTGCAACCTTTGGGTTATGAGTCCAGTTGCCTAACCGTTATGCTACCGTTACCTCCACCCCTCCTCTCTTATTGGTTGTGACCCTGATGACTCAACATCAGCACTATTCCTTGCCTAAACCCATTAGTATGCGCTTATGTAACTCTGGATTCTGCATGAAAACTGCTGCTGCGGGCCTGAATGTGAATGTGGATGTATGATTATAAAGTGTGCTATTACTGTCCTAATTATATAAGAACGGCGTGCCGGGGGGTAGGAATGAGAAGATGCAGGGTTCACGTAACCCAGGGGAAATGTGTGGTTATGTAAAGACATGACTTTATGTGTAAAAGGCTGTTGTAAAACCTCTGAGGGTAGCTGGGGTGGGGTGGGGTGGGGTGGGATGGTATTCAAGGAGAGAATCCGCCATACCAGACATAGGGGGCAAAACGTTGTCAGGTTTTACAGTAGGGGCCAAACCTTTGTCTTGTTTTATAGTAGAGGGCCAAACCTTTGACGTGTTTTACAGTAGGGGCCAAAAACATTGTCTTGTTTTCCAGTAAGGGGCACAACCTTTGTCTTGTTTTACAGTAGGGGCCAAACCTTTGTCTTTTTTTCCAGTAGGGGCAAAAACATTGTCTTGTTTTACAGTAGGGGGCACAACCTTTGTCTTGTTTTACAGTAGGGGGCAAAAGTCATTGTCTTGTTTCACAGGTGTCCAAAAAGTACAGCGACATCGATGAGTTCTACTCCCGGCTGATTGGCCAGTATCCCAAGGTTGCCATGCCGGCGATGCCACGCAAGGCGCTGTTCGTCAGCGAGACGGACATCCGGGACCGCCGGGCGGCCTTCGACGAGCTCGTCAAGTTCATCTCCAAGGACCCCACCCTCGCCACCTGCCCCGAGTTACTGGAATTCCTGGGTGAGCTGAAGAACATTCCGGTCCCTCTCGCGCTCCGTGCCCACAACGGTGGGAGAGTAGGGAACGGTAATGGTGGGAGTCATTACTCAGTAATTACTAATAAGGCCTGAACAGTGTGGGTCGGCGTTCGTTTCCGTGGGCCACAAACGGCCCGTGTCACGGACGACAAACGCAGTCTGTCTGCGCCGCGCCTTTTCCCGACCCGACGGTCACGGCGGGGGAAAGGGATGATTAAATTGTCCCGCTAATCGCATTACTCAACGTACGGCGCGCCGACCGTGTGACACGCTCCTTTGATTTAGGCCCCGTATTTCTGCTCTTGCGTCGAGGGCTGCCGGCGAGCGTCTCTGGGCGTGTTCGGGCGGGCGGTCGAAGGTATGTGGTTGAAGTAGGGGGCTACGGTGCCGTGACAGCGTCTTATAAACACCCGTAAACATTCCCGGCTCGTAAATAATCCCGAAGAAGTTCACACAGACCCGCGCTCTGGGATCATGGACAAAGGAGGTGGAGGCTGACATCATGTGAGGTTGGGTTTAACTTGAGAACATTCTGTTCTTCGTTGGAGCAGGAGACCCTAATTATAATTTAGAGTTAAAACTGGCGTGCTTGTGCGCTGGGTTTTTTTTAAAATGGCGGTTAAAGGAATGGCTCAGGAGGCAGACACAGAGGACCCTGCAGGTGTGTAAAGAGAAGCCTTCTGAGGCCTGGGAGAAAGTCTAGAACCTTCTGGAGATCTGACCCATGGTGAATATGGGATTCTGACAGTTGAGATTGGTTTGCTTGTCCACGAGACCAAAACCAGAGGTTGTGCTTACTTCTTCCTCAAGATGTTTAATCCAGTCATGTCTCCAGTTATGTCATGCAGATTAGGGACTGCAGGTGAAAATGAGCTCATTAGCTAACCCTGGCGCATTTACATTGATGTGGAAATGTTGATTGATGCGCAATAAAAAACAGTTGAACAGGTCTCACAATAATCTGTACTATGTAGAAGAGTCCATTTTGTTCTTTATAGCTGCCAGTCCCCTATGGAATCCGATTCAGTGGTAACTACCACGACAGTCATGGATTTGAACCTGCAACCTTTAGTTGATTAGCCAAAGTGGGTGGGCGGGGGTTAAGGGACTTGCTCAAGGCCCCAGCAGCTGTACTGGTCTTAGCGTGGCTACACCGGGACTTGAGCCATCGACCTTCCGGGTCCCAGTCATTCACTTTAGAACTCTCGGCTACATGCTGTCCAGTGTCGAGTGGCCATAACCAGAGAAACACATTCCACATATTACCCCTATCATGCCTGTGCATTCACCTGCATTTCTCTCCCTGCACAGCACAGTGCTAAGAGCGCTAGTCGGAGATCAAGAAGGTCATGTCAGGCTTCAGAAACCCTCGGCAACGGGCACCAGATTTCTGGAGATCCCCTTTACTCAAGACCGACCGTCAACATATTCTCTCAACATCGTGAAGTGAATTCAATAGAAGCGTTTTATATCAAGAGCTGATTTGCATAATGCCACGAGCGAGGCATTGTGCTGAATTACACGTCGTAAAAAAGAATCGCCGTCAAACATACTGTACATGTTCCATTTATTGCACTGAAACAGATGTCTTCGCAAATTCCTTCGACATGTTCTCATTCGAGCCGCTTGGCGTAATCGCATTTAATCTCCGGGTGGACAGAAATTGCCGGAGGGAATTGATGTACAGAACAAATTCAGGATTGTAAGTGGGCTTTTCTGATAAATAAAAGATAGAGAGAAATGAACTGAGCAATTCAGCTGTGCGAACTCAGCAGAATCGCGGGGTAAAGACATGATGTCTGTCAGCTTGGAGGACTTGCCACACACTCGGTTCTTATTAGCGCTGGGTTTCTTCAGCCAAACTCTAGCCGTGGATGTAGGGGCGGCCTGTAGCGTAGTGGTTAAGGTAAATGACTCGCACCCGCACGGTCGGTGGTTCTAATCCCGGTGTAGCCACAATAAGATCCGCACAGCCGTTGGGCCCTTGCGCAAGGCCCTTAACCCTGCATTGCTCCAGGGGAGGATTGTCTCCTGCTTAGTCTAATCAACTGTACGTCGCTCTGGATAAGAGCGTCTGCCAAATGCCAATAATGTAATGTTTCTGAAGTGAGATCGGTGAATAACTACATTATCTGGCTTCCCCTATAGCATGATGATGAGAACAGGGCATTCGGCCCAGCAATTCTCACCTTTTCCTACCTATTGTGTAGTTGACCTAAAAGCTAGATAGTGTCTGGCGCCATATCGAGCCTGATCTTTCCTCTCTGCCTTTGAGTAATCAAACTTAGCATTGACAGATTGTTCTTTGGCCGATTGAGCTTGTAATGTTGATCCATGATCAAGCTTGGATGGAACAAAAACCAGACACATCATTGGCACTCCCAGCCCAGAGTTACCAAACCTACCTCTAGTCTATGTATTTGAATCAGACCTGCGTCAATTACATAATTTCTGGATTCATATACTTTTCTGTTCTCAATTGATCTTGCCTGGTGCAGTTGTGCCAACGACGAGGACCAATAGTCTATTTGAGAGTATTTCATGGGTTCCAAAAGACCAGACATGCCCAGTAAAGCACAGAATCCAAAACTATTATGTATTTGACCCAGGTCTGATTTGAATAAAATAAAATGTGTCAGTTAGTTGTAATAGCTGCTCTTAGTAGTCAGTAAAGGAAGTGATATTGGCCTTTATCTCAGGGTCACTAGAGTCTGTTCTTCTCCTGGACGTTCAGATGTGATTAGTTTTCTGATTTCTCATTCTCATTTTTCATAGGGGCAAAGACGACGGATGTGGCTGACTTCAAGACCAGCAACTCCCCAGAATTGGAGGATGAGGAGGAGGATGATGAAGGGTTCGATTTCTTCAAAAGAAACGAGCCCCCAGTTGCCAAAGTCTTTCCGGCAGCCAAGCCAGTGGCACCTGCAAAACCAGCAAAGCCTGCAGAGCCCAGTGAGGAAGAGGAGGAAGAGGAGGAGATTCTGGACCCACTTGGGATTATGAAGTAAGAGTCCGAGTGGAATACGATGTAAAAATCTGAGGAGGATTATGATGAGGCCATTATGATGTTTCAGTATGAGGAGGATTGGGGGCATTTTGGAGTAAGAATTATGATGTCAAAATCCGAGGTGATTATGGTGTGACAGCGTGATGGGATTCTGAAGTAAAATCCGAGGAGATTATTATGGAATGAGATTAGAGCGAAAGGGATTAAGAAATGTGAAATCCAGAGTTTATTATGAAGTCAGAATCTGAGAGAGATTATTGTGTTAAACCTTGAGGAAAATTCTGAAGTGTCATCTTAACAGTCACAGCTGTGTTTGGGATAATCAGCTGCCATGTTAAGGCAGGCATCCATGCCATGCTTAGATGTGATGATCCTTGTCATACTGGCATTGGATAATCCCGGTCACATTGAGGCAGGTCAATCTGTGCCATGCCTAGATGGGATAATCTCTGCCATACTGGCATAGGATAATCTCTTCCATGTTTAGACGTGCAATCTGAAGTTTGCCTGATGGTAGATGTAAATTAAACTAAATCAAGTGCGGGGTGGAGTATGTAGTATGTCAATGGCTCTCTCTTTAAAACAGTAATAGCGCATTTCCACCTGTGGAACTTTACCCCGGAACTAAGGTATTTCGCCGGAAGTCGACGCGTTTTCATACCACGTGCCTGGCAAATCTCATCGTTCCGGGGCCGTTATTCAGCCCTAAAAAAGCCCCTGCTCAGGAGGTAGAGCTTTCTGATGGCCAGGAACTAGCGTGGGTGTGGCTGGCAGCACCGGTCATTTCTGATTGGGCGAGTACTTGTGTGGGTGTGGCTAGCAGCGCAGGTCATTTCTGATTGGGCGAGTTGTTGCTGTTGTTGTCTTTACTTCTAAGGTTGCACACATCTTGTAAAGCCTCAGTAAAATGTCCTTATTGAAAACGTGATCGATGTTGTCAGGCAAGTAAGGATAGTCATAAAGGGCTGGCCATGTTATAAAACATGTCACTATATATATATAATACTGTATGAGCACGTAGATAGAAGCTATTTAACGGTATCTTGACGAAGCAGACCTGCGTTTTGCAACGCTTACGCCGGTCTGCTAGCGAGCTAAGCTAACGGCGTTCTGTGTTGTCACACATCAATTTACTGTACGAGCACATAATGCTTACGCCGGTCTGCCCGCTAGCAAGCGATTATGTAGCGATAGCTATTTAACGATAGCTAAAAGACCGGCGTTTTGCAACGCTTACGCCGGTCTGCCTGCTAGCGAGCTAAGCTAATAGCAAGCTGTTGTTCTTATGCGAAACCATAACAAGTGAATAAATGCAACATTTTTTCAATTCTGAGTCTGTCTCCTTTCGAAATCAGTATTTGCAACTCCTGCTTAACTGCGGTGGGTTTTCATTAGTTTCACACCCACACCCAGTCTAGCATAAGAACAACAGCTTGCTATTACGCTATAATTTGCGTAAACTCCCCGGTGTCTTTAGCCCCCGGTGGAAATGCAGGCTGAAGGAACCTTTTGTTCATTGCGTACTTGTTCCTGGGAGTTAAATTCCCAGGAACTCCCGGTCGAAATGAAGCACATGTGAGTAATCTGGTTCCTACATCTGGGTGCAGAGGCGTATGATTGGGTGTCCTCCACCCCTGCTCTGTGCATGTGCTTTGTGGCTGCAGTGTGGAAAAGACACTGAATTTTTGGGAGGGTGATAGCAAGCTGTCTCCACTCTCCAGAGCTGGCAGGAGAGGCCGTATATGAACACACTTGTGCATAGTTTTCTCATGGGACATTCCAAAATCAGGTGGGGATGGAGACGCCAAATTTAGAAGCATCTGCCCTCGAGGAGTCCGTGTCCTGCCTTTAATTCTGCTTCTTGCAAAGGAATGCCAGGAATAAATCTGATTCCCGTCTGGATCCGGGGAGAAGAGTTTTAAGTCTGTGGGATACAGAGCACTGTTGTTCCAGTTTGATGTGCGATCCCTCAGTTTGAGGAGGTGGGCAGTGCGCTTCACTGCTTTTGGGGGCAGTGTGAATGAAAGGCTGCTGTTCCCCCTGCCGCTGACAGGTGGCGCTGTACGGAATTAATGTTTTTACCATGTCATTGTCACGACACTCACCTTCCACCCACCGAAGTCACTGGTTCTGTGGGAAAAACTCCCTAGTTCTGTAAAAAAAAAAAAAAAAAGAAACTCAAAAAAACTCCCTCGTTCCAGCACCCTGGTGCACTTTTTTTTTGCTCGTGCACTTTTTTTTTTTGGGTCCTGGGCCGCATGTCAGTCAAAAACATTTTTTGTTTTTCTTTTACATTTCATTTCCCTTTTTTCTAATTCCGTATGTGCGAATCATCGTTTTCATCAACGCCCGCTGCCCCACCCTCCGCTGTCGATTTGGGAGGGTGCGCAGAAGCACGGCCTCTCTCACGGATCAGAACCACCCCGCTGCGCGAACGGCCCGTTCGTGAAAGAACGCCAGCGGTGTTATTTACTCTGCTCAAGAGCTTCCGCAGGACGCCTGCAATGTCAGGTGCGAGTGGCGGCCCCTTTGAGGAGGGCTCCTGTAGTTACCGTGTTTCGCAATAGGCCTGAATTGGCCTGCTTGGAAAGCAATTTGGGCAATTCTGCTTTTGCCCTCGACCTAGGAGTGGCCAGTTGCATTCATTATTGCTGTGCTTCCTGCTGCAGTCTGTGCTGCTAATTTGGGAGAGCGCAGATGGTCACGTGCGCTCTTCCCGAATGCATATTATCGCTGTTAAGACTGTTTATGGACTCGACGGTTCACACGTCGAGCTTGTAACAGTGACTCTTCACGAGTTTGCGTACGTTTTTAAACAAGCGGACTGGCTGCCCGTGATTTGAGGTGTTTATCCTGGCCGATTGAGTCTCTACCTCCCGAGCCGGCTCCAGGCATAGGCGATCACCTCGGGACCAATCTTTCTGGAGGGACCCTTGGGTCTGCAAACCCCCTTTGCCTATGTACGACATAATTAGCCCCCAAAGAACAGGTTAGTTCAGTTGGCAGAACGAGAGGGCCCAAATGGAAATTGGCAAAGGAGAAATTTCATACAGATATTAGGATTTTCTCTTTTTTCACATAGCGAGTGGTCACTGTGGAATAGCTTGCCAGGACTTGTAGTGGAGGCAGAAACACCGGGGGGTTTTCAAGACCAGGCATGATACGGTGTTAGATTCAATTTAGCTTTTTGGCAAACTAGGCAGGAGGTACACGTATGGGGAGGAAAAGGCGAGCTTTGCTGGCCTGTTCTCTACATCACCTTATCTTCTGTTACGTTAAGAACATCTTCCCTCGGGCCTCCGGTAGTTCAGACCCGGCCCTGTATACCTGGGTGGCATTAAGGCCGGTTGCGCTTTGCCCCGTGGGGATCCTGGTCACAGTAGACAGCCTGGATTCAAACCCAGACCGTACCGCTCATCCACACCCTGTAACAGCGCCAGCCCCTCTCCCCTGGAATGTGATCCTCCAACCGGCAGCTTTGCACACTGGGATTAACGGTCCTTCTCTTTGGCGCTCGTGTCCGCTGCCAGCTCTTTCCCAGAAGTGCTCTTGGAAAAACAGTTAACCTTTTTGCCAAGTTTTCCCCACAAGTAGACTTCCACAGCCGTCCTCAGTACTATGAATGAGAACAGGAGGGTTTTTTTTTAAACGCACGTCTCTCCCGATTCGCTAAATCATCCGGCCTATCAACACATCATGTGATGTCATCCAAGTGGAACTTGTCAATAGGACTACGTGCGTGGTAGGATTACACAACCTTACAGGTGGTTCGATTGAGTGGCAGGGCATTTTACCCCAGACCAGAGGTGGTGGGCTTGGTGCTGGGGGGGTTATCGATCTGCTCACTGCGGAGCAGAACCTTCCAGAAGGTTCCCGGCTTCTTTGAGGCCCACATGTTTTTCTATGATAGAGAGATTGGGTTCAAAAGCTGAAGCATTGACCGAAAAGTTGTCTCCTGTAAAGATTTTTTGAGTTCCATCGTTGACCCCTTTTTGGTGGGATGAAAGCCCTGTTATGGATTGGGCTGAAGCAGTGAAGTTGTGCCAGTGCTTTTGCGTTTGCAATACAAGTCTGATGTTTTTGGCTGGCTCACAACGGAGAGGCCTTCTCGATCTGGACTCACG
This sequence comes from Conger conger, assembly GCF_963514075.1. Taxonomy (NCBI): domain Eukaryota; kingdom Metazoa; phylum Chordata; class Actinopteri; order Anguilliformes; family Congridae; genus Conger; species Conger conger. Next base: position 86,662,465 of record NC_083760.1, on the reverse strand, counting down.
ATTGACAGGTAGACTGCGTGAGATCTGGTCCTGCACAGGTTCCTGGTCCCCTGTGTGTGTGTGTGTATGTGTGAGATTGTGTGTGTGTGTGTGTGTGTGTGTGTGTGTGGTGTGCGTGCATGTGAGGGCCCTCTAAACTGTGTAGGACAGATTTCGGGACGTGTGTGTGTGGTGTGTGTGGTGTGCATGCGTGTGAGGGCCGGGCTAAACTGTGGAGGACAGATTTCAGGGGCGCGTGTGTGTTGGTTGTGTGTGTGTGTGTGTGTGTGTGTGTTCAATGTCACAAAGGTACTTACTGTAACCGAACTGCTCCGCTAAGCATCCCGATATAAATAGCGATGCCTTTGTCCCTGGGTTACGGCGTCCATTTATACAAGAAGTAATGGCGCGCTATCGAGATATTGATCTGGGAAAGCGGTGAAAAGGAACAATCCAATGTATATCTTATAAACGCAGGATTTCACCGTGGCCAGCAGAGTCATCAGTATGCTCTGGGCATCACTGGTGTCCCTGAACGGGAGGGGGGGAGGGGGGCTCCTCTCTCTCTCTCTCTCTCTCTCTAATGCTGATAAATGAAAAGAGCTCTCAGCATGATGTCATCTCTCCTTCCTGCTAAAAGCATTGTGGGTCTAGCTAGGGGACACCAAAGCGATGATGAATCACTGTCTATTAAAAGCCCCACACACACACCCACACCCACACACACACACACACACGCCCACTGGGCAGTGCCAGCGCCCCTCCCGCCCCTCCTATCTCTGCGTTACCTCATCAGCAGATAAGCCCCTTCCTCGCCCTCGATGACGGACGCAGGAAACAGAATCCCTGAGTCATTGCTTTTCCGCCTCGACGCGCTCTGGGGTGGTAACGATGTCTGTATATTTTGTTGAGACGGAGAGAGAGCGGCAGAGCGACTGCTACGACTGCGTTATTCACAAAACTGCCCTCTCAGCCTGCTGCGGGCTAGAGGGGCTTGCCCGCCTCGTTACTGAATCAGTACTTCCTCTCCATCTCTCCCTCGCTCTCTACCCTCTCTCTCACTCTCTCTCTCTATCGCTTTCTCTCTGCACCTTGCTCTCTCTTTCTCTCTCCCTCTCTCTCGCTCTCTCTCTGCACCTTGCTCTCTCTTTCTCTCTCACTCTCTCTCTCCATCGCTCTCTCTGCACCTTGCTCTCTCTTTCTCTCTCCCTCTCTCTCTCTCTACACCTTGCTCTCTCTTTCTCTCGCTCTCTCTGCACCTTGCTCTCTCTCTCTCTCTCTCGCTCTCACTCTCTCCCTATCTCTCTCGCTCACACTCTCACTCACTCTCTCCCTATCTCTCTCGCTCACACTCTCACTCTCTCTCACTCTCACTCTCACTCTCCCTATCTCTCTCGCTCACACTATCACTCTCACTCTCTCCCTATCTCTCGCTCACACTCTCACTCTCACTCTCCCTATCTCTCTCGCTGACACTCTCTCTCTCTTACTCTCACTCTCACTCTCCCTATCTCTCTCGCTCACACTATCACTCTCACTCTCTCCCTATCTCTCTCGCTCACACTCTCACTCTCTCCCTATCTCTCTCGCTCACACTCTCACTCTCACTCTCTCCCTATCTCTCTCGCTCACACTCTCACTCTCTCTCCCTATCGAGCACTTCGCAGAATGTAAATGAGCCAATAAGAGCGCTTGTTGTGGCTGTCTTATTCCTCCTCTGTAATCCTGTTAATTCGAAGGCTGGTGCGCGCGTAATTGCGGCATTACACTTCGTTACCGTCGGAGATAAGACGAACCAAGCGCAGCCGTGTTGCTGTGACATATCGTGTTTTGCCAACCTGCGTGTAATTAACGGGATGACAGAGGCTCCGTGTCTTTTTTATTTCTTTATTTATTTCACGAAAAGGTGCCGCAATGTAGGATCACTCAACCGTAGAAGCTGTGGTGTGCGTGTGTTTATTCCGAAATGCCTATGAAATTCCACCCTCCAGCTTCGAGGGTTGGCTTTAATCCTCGTAAAGAATCTGGGACATATTTTTTAATGTTTCATTTTGTTTCGGCTCAGGGATTTAAAGTGTAAACTTGTAAACCCTGTTGGAAAGGGTAATGGGCATCCAGTTTCAGTGTCATTCTGTCTTATTTATTTAGTTTCCATGACTAAGACCGTGCGTTGACCTTGTGGAAAATAATTGGTGGGAAACCTTTCTGCGCGGCCTAAATAGAGAAGTAAGGATGGGAGTGTGATGCACTGCTAAAGATAACCGTCTGTTTTACTTACTGCTGTTTCCAGAGAAGGGGAACCAAAACACTGTTTGTTCTAAAAGCGAATATCTGAGAATGAACTTACAGATTTAAGGTCACGGTCAAACGTGCATTACATTACAGGCATTTAGCAGACACTCTTATCCAGAGCGACGTACGTTAAAGTGCAAATCAAACCCAGGAACAATTGTGAAGAGGATCCAAGAGGAAAGTACGGTTCTGAGTCCTTGCGTGATCGCATGGATACAACTTGAACCCTTGAAATGTACATCAACTTTCCAACTAGCATACCACGAATGGCAGCTAGAATGCCCCGAATACTACAATAATTATACACAAGTGCCATTGTAATGTATGGCATACGCAAGGCTAATCATGGTAATGAGGTAGGGAGGGAAATGTGCAGCCTGAAGAGGTAGGTTTTCAGTCTGCGTGTGAAACCTCCACATCTCATTGTCAATACAGCTTCTGCTTGTTTTGTCAATACTTAACTATACCATATAATGCGCTTCTGGCAGAACTTGGTGGCCTGTAGCGCAGTGGTTAAGGTAAATGACTGGGACCCGCAAGGTCAGTGGTTCAATCCCCGGTGTAGCCAAAATAAGATCCGCACAGCCGTTGGACCCTTGAGCAAGGCCCTTAACCCTGCGTTGCTCCAGGGGAGGATTGTCTCCTGCTTAGTCTAATCAACTGTACATCACTCTGGATAAGAGCATCTGCCAAATGCCATTAATGTGATGTAATGTAATGTAATGTAACTGCATTTACACTTCTACTGCGGTAGGCTACTGGTGTTTTGTATGTTGGTCATATGTTGTGTTTTTATTGTTTTAAGCTGACTGTCCTCATTGGAGCCAGGTTGAAGGCTATAATTGTGAGCTCCGTGTGACCCAGGCCTGTTGAATGAAATGCAGCTCTGGGTCAAATATATAATTGTTTTGGATTCAAATACTTGTCTGCGCCTTACTGAGCTTGTGTTGGAAGCCATGAAATACTCTCTTGTCCTCTTGATTGGCTCACGCCCAAAGCGTGGGTCTTGGACTGATAATGGAGGATTTCCCAGCAGTGGGTTTTTGCTGAATGATGCCCAAAGTAATCTAATCTCCACCTGAGAAATGTCACGAGTGTTTAAGGTCATGTTTATATAATGTTTATATTTATTTTCTTTCTTTCTCTCTCTATATCTCTTTCTCGCTCTCTCTCTCTCTCTCTGCTGTTTGGTAACTCATTTAAAATATTTTGGGAAATCAACGTCATTTGAGCGCTGTCTACTAATAGCAGTGCTGGGAACAGAGGCAGTTACAGTGCATCCGGAAAGTATTCACAGCGCTTCACTTTTCCAACATTTTGTTATGTGACAGCCTGATTCCAAAATGGAATAAATTCATTTTTTCCTCAAAATTCTACACACAACACCCATAATGACAACATGAAAGAAGTTTTTTTGAAATTTTGGCAAATTTATTACAAATAAAAAACTAAGAAATCACATGTACATAAGTATTCACAGCCTTTGCTCAATTCTTTGTTGATGCACCTTTGGCAGCAATTACAGCCTCAAGTCTTTTTGAATATGATGCCACTAGCTTGGCACACCGATCTTTGGGCAGTTTCGCCCATTCCTCTTTGCAGCGCCTCTCAAGCTCCATCAGGTTGGATGGGGAGCGTCGGTGCACAGTCATTTTCAGATCTCTCCAGAGATGTTCAATCGGATTCAAGTCTGGGCTCTGGCTGGGCCACTCAAGGACATTCACAGAGTTGTCCTGAAGCCACTCCTTTGATATCTTGGCTGTGTGCTTAGGGTCGTTGTCCTGCTGAAAGATGAACTGTCTGTCCAGTCTGAGGTCAAGAGCGCTCTGGAGCAGGTTTTCATCCAGGATGTCTCTGTACATTGCTGCATTCATCTTTCCCTCAATCCTGACTAGTCTCCCAGTTCCTGCCGCTGAAAAACATCCCCACAGCATGATGCTGCCACCACCATGCTTCACTGTAGGGATGGTATTGGTCAGGTGATGAGCGGTGCCTGGTTTCCTCCAAACATGGTGCCTGGCATTCACGCCAAAGAGTTCAATCTTTGTCTCATCAGACCAGAGAATTTTGGTTCTCATGGTCTGAGAGTCCTTCCGGTGCCTTTTAGCAAACTCCAGGCGGGCTGCCATGTGCCTTTTACTAAGGAGTGGCTTCCGTCTGGCCACTCTACCATACAGGTCTGATTGGTGGATTGCTGCAGAGATGGTTGTCCTTCTGGAAGGTTCTCCTCTCTCCACAGAGGAACGCTGGAGCTCTGACAGTGACCATCGGGTTCTTGGTCACCTCCCTGACTAAGGCCCTTCTCCCCCGATTGCTCAGTTTAGACGGGCGGCCAGCTCTAGGAAGAGTCCTGGTGGTTCTGAACTTCTTCCATTTACGGATGATGGAGGCCACTGTGCTCATTGGGACCTTCAAAGCAGCAGAAATCTTTCTGTACCCTTCCCCAGATTTGTGCCTCGAGACAATCCTGTCTCGGAGGTCTACAGACAATTCCTGTGACTTCATGCTTGGTTTGTGCTCCGACATGCACTGTCAACTGTGGGACCTTATATTGACAGGTGTGTGCCTTTCCAAATCATGTCCAATCAACTGAATTTATTGAATTTTCTGTGATCAGGTGTCTTTCAGGGGGGCTGGCTCCCCTGTATTTCAAGCTCTGTGGTGCATTCTCTCTTAACAATGAATTTGTTAATGTAGTGAGTGATCCCAGCTCACTCAGGCTATCTCAACGGTTAAGAAATGCTATGAATCACCGTAGGGGTGTTTAATAATTTTTTAAAGAAAATAAACAGCCCTTATGCTCACAAAGGTGTAATGTATGGCCTAACCTTTTTTAACCATCCTTTCCCAAATATTTTGTATGTGCGTGTGCCTATGTCTGTGCGCTGTTTGTGGGTAGGGGTCAAACGGACTGTGCCTAAAATCTTGGGTCAACTGACCACCAAGACAGGCAGCACCCCTACAAAATAACGCTCCTCACGGCATCTTCAGACTGACGGGAAAGTAACGGGACAGGGTTCATTTCACAAGAACTTAAAATTTAGCTCTTATCCAGAGCCACGTACAACGAGGTGCCTGAGTTGCCTTATTTAAGACAGGAGAATGTTGTCAGAAATCTTGTCTTTAATTTCTTGTTAGAAAAGAATGACCTTTGTACACCCACAGGCATAAGGAAAATGAAGGTTGGTGGTTCAAGCCCCGGTGTAGCTACAATAAGATCTGAAAAGCCGTTGTGCCCTTAGGCTCTTAACCATGCATTGCTCTGGGGGCATGGTGTCCTGTGCTCAGTCTAATCAATTGTAAGTTGCGTTGGATAAAAGCGTCAACTAAATAACAGCATCCAAAATCTTATCCTAAATATTGTGTGTGTCTGCCTGTGTATGTGTTACCCCCTTGACGAAACACTGTCCTCTTTAGAAATTAAAAGGTCATAGTGACTTTATGGTTCCGTTTCTTCCTTGTGAATCATTCTTGCAAGTGTTGATACGCCCAGTGCTGCATTTCCTTGTACGCAGATGACCAAGGTCGTGCCACAGGGCTCCGCCTGTTTTCACCGTTTCCGTAGCAACCGCCAATTAAAAAGCCTTTTTAAAGAGAGGGCTGTAACTCCCAGTACTCGTAAAGTTTTGACTGAGAAAATGACATTTCCACAATCAATTCCCTACTTAAAAAAAATAAATAAATCATAGCTCTGTTGTGACGATCGAACACCATAAAGGTCTGGCTGATTTCAGGTGGTCAGCCTAATAATGTATAATATCATTTGTTATTTAGGCTAACACTTTTATCCAAAGCGACTTACAGTTGATTAGACAAAGCGGAGGACAATCCCCACCTGGATCAATGCAGGGTTAAGGGCCTTGCTCAAAGGCCCAACAGCTGTGCAGATCTTATCACGGCAACACGGGGGCTTTGAACCAACAACCTTCTGGCTTGTCATGTGATGAACCGCTGGGCCGCAGGCCTGAATGAGGGAGGGTGTGGTCCGTGGACCGGTGAGGTCCCAGCGCTGTGCGTCCTCATTCCGTTCCCCTGATGGCGGGGGGCCTGGTTTTATCACCCCTTCTCCAGAGGTAACTTGAGAGAGCTTGAAGAATGGCGTGAGCCGCCAGCTGGTCCTCAGGCCTCCGGGAAGCATACCCGCTGATGAATTATGGGATGGATTAACTGCGTCTCCCGGAGGAATGGCGGAGGAGGAGAATTATCGCCCAAAAGGAGAGGTAGTTACTGGCCCGTGCAGAATGTCCCGTGCCTGGATGTGGTCACTGCCCGTAGCGCGTTTAATCCAAATAAAAGCGATTCGCCCGCATGTCTGTACGGTTGCGTCGCCGAATAACTCGGCCGAGTGCCGAAACCCGAAATGGGAAAAATGTCTGCTGCATGAGCGCGTGTTTCTGTCATTTGCCTGTGCTACGCGTTCGGCTGTTTGCACTCTCCGAACCCTTGTGTCAACAAATGTCACAAGCGGAGTGCAGTGTAGCGTAACCTGTCTGAGGTCTCGGGGGGGAACGTGCGTCTGACTGCGGTAGAGCGTGACTTCATTACCGCAGCTCTGGGGGGGGGGGGGGGAAAGAGATTGAATCCACCTGTAGAGGAGCAGGGTGAGGTTCTGAACCCACATTTTGTGGGTTTAAAAAGTCAGCGGTCACCTGCCGATCGGTGAACGACAGCGGGGACCCCTCTGAGAATTAGCCACGGAATAAATTTTTTTTTTAAAACGCTGTGCGGCCATTTTGTGCCGGAATGCTGAGTGTGTTAGCTGAAGCGGGGGGGTGAGGGGCGCGGGGGGGGGATTTAACCCAGTTAAACTTGAGGGTGGTGAGGCAGGCAGCCTGACGGGCCCGGATTGGGAATGCAGCCAGCAGAGCTACTGCGGGGGAAACCCCTGCTCCTCACTCTTTATCAGTGTCGTGGGATCTCTCAGTGTAAACACGCCTCCAGCTGTCTTTCTCGGGAGAAGCGTCTCGAGTCACGCCAGGCCAACGCGTGCGTCAGTGAGTACGCTCCTCCAGCCCCGCGACCCCCGGGCGCTGTCTGAGACGATGTTGGATGTTGGTCACAGTGAACCCCTATGTCTGGGAGCAGCGCTCAGTGGCAGTCCCTGGTGCGTCACTGAATAGTGCCCTCCGTACAACGTATCCCCATGTCTGGGACCAGAGCTCAGTGGCAGTCCCTGGTGCGTCACTGAATAGTGCCCTCCGTACAACGTATCCCCATGTCTGGGACAAGAGCTCAGTGGCAGTCCCTGGTGCGTCACTGAATCGTGCCCTCCGTACAACGTATCCCCATGTCTGGGACACGGGGTCAGGGGCATTGTAACCCCCTCTCTACCTGTGGGACGTCTGTGATGGTAAAAGGGTGTCTGGTGGGGGGGGGCATCTTCGGCAGGGCCCTTCTGCCTGAGTGACAGCTGGTCTCTCTGTCCGCTGTGTCTGTGTGATCCGGGGAACAGACTGTGAGAGATGTGTGTCAGTGTGGGACTACAGCTACAACTGAAAGAAAAAAAGGCCGACTTTAACAAGTGCTATCGTCTTGTAATCAGACTTCAAACCTTACTTCTCTCACAAAATATTAGCTTGTTTTAAGTTTGCGGTTTGCTTGACTTTTACTCCATTGGCAAATCAAACCCCTTTGAAATTAGTTGAGATATATATTTTGTTTTTTTGTCTTTTAGAAAAAACGTGATAGAAGTACGATTTTAAATCTAAATCAAAAACCGAAATACTTGCTGAAACATTAGTTTTTTGTAATGTGGCCTCATGGCTGCTTCTAAAAGGACACATCAGTTTCATCTCTGTGTTTATTTTTGTTGTTGTTATGGGGGGGGGTTACATAAGCACTGATCTTGGTCTTGTGATTCTGCGGTTCTTTGAGCACGGGGAATTCCAGATGTGCTGATAAAGAGATTTCCCTGCCTGTCAGGCGTGAAAATAAAGACATCACTGTGGGCTGTTTTAGGGAGTGTCTCACAAGAACACAAAAAAATGGATGGATTGCATAATTCAGATCATATCTGTGAAAACTGAGTGTCAGCTAAAGAAGTGCTGGATTTTAAAGATTTCCCTCTTTATAAAGTGCCAGTTATACATTGTGTGAAAGTACGGTTATAAATGCATACTATCTAGCTATATATATCTGTGTTTAACAGCAGATCGTTTGTAGTCATTAGTAGTAAACATTCACGGAGCTGTTGTTGTATGCAGTGGTCATGGCACTGTGTTGGTGGAGATTATGGGTAAACTGGGACACTGTAAGAGACTGTAGAGTTTAAGACCCTATATATTCTATATCCATAGTAAATTTGCTGAAACCTACACTACAAGGGACATTCAATAAATATAAAATTATATTTTATATTATTATATAAAATTCTGCAACTGCGGCATATTATTTTGTCATCCAAGACACTTGTACATTGCCAAAACAAACTTTTCTGCTGCTAGTCTCAGGAGGATGAATGTGTGACAGGCTCTGAGTCGCTCCTCTGCTTAATAACCCTTTCAACAGGGGGTCTGCAAACTCCTGGGGGCCCTTTACGGAGCTGTAGGGGGTCCCTGGCCAGACTTAATATTCATTTATATATAGAGAGAGAGATTTGCAGACATTTTCAAAATGTCGTTTGGAAGACCCCTGAGAGAGAAACCGTTGCCATGGTTTTCCAGGTCCAAGAAGCCCAGAAAGCCGAAGAAGGTCGTGGAGGTGGAGCTAGTGGCCTCTGCCCCGCCCCCCAAACCTGCAGTGAAGCCCTCGTTCTCTCTGTTTGATGAGGAGGTGGACCCAGATGAGGATCTGTTCCAGCCCTCGGCCAGGAGGGGCACGCCCAAAATGACTGGTGAGTGGGAGTCCTGCCACGTGCTTCTTCAGCCCCGTGAGCTCAGCCGGCTAATTTCACTGATCAGTTCTGCCTCCTGGCTGGAGAATTGTCCTAATTAGCATATCCAGGTGATTGGACCAAAATACCGCAGAGGATTTTTACTTTCTCAGCCTTTCCTTGTTAGTTGACCTATTAGGTGTGTCTTCTCAGGTGGCACTTTTTCAGGTTATTTTATTTTAAATGACTTCCCGAGTTGATGGTGTGGTCTTCATGACCTGGGGGGTGGGTGTGGTCTCCATGGTGACCATCTCATCTGTGTTTGTGGTTGTGTGGTTTCCATGGTGACTGCCTCATCGGTGTGTGGTCTCCATGTTGTCAGTCTCACCTGTGGATGTGTGTGTGTGTGTGTGGTCTCCATGGTGACCCTCTCCTCTGTGTGTGGTCTCCGTGGTGACAGTCTCACCTGTGGATGTGTGTGTGCGGTCTCCGTGGTGACCCTCTCCTCTGTGTGCGGTCTCCGTGGTGACCCTCGCCTCTGTGTGCGGTCTCCGTGGTGACCCTCGCCTCTGTGTGCGGTCTCCGTGGTGACCCTCTCCTCTGTGTGCGGTCTCCATGGTGACCCTCTCCTCTGTGTGCGGTCTCCGTGGTGACCCTCTCCTCTGTGTGCGGTCTCCGTGGCGACCTTCTGTGTGCGGTCTCCGTGGTGACCCTCTCCTCTGTGTGCGGTCTCCGTGGTGACCCTCTCCTCTGTGTGCGGTCTCCGTGGTGACCCTCTCCTCCGTGGTGACAGGCGATCTGAAGCTGTTTGAGGACCCTGACCTGGGCGGGGCGGTGCGGCTGGGGGACGACCTCCTGCTCCCCACGGCGTACAGCGAGGCCCGGGCGCCGGCCGAACCCGCGCTGGACCTGGACACGGACGAGCTCTTCAGGTACCCGGACAACCCTTCCCCCGACACACAGAGAGAGGGTGCTCCTTTATAACTGGGTTCTGCTGGTAGCCCTCTGATACATCCATCCATCCATCCATTATCTGAACCCACTTATCCTGATCAGGGTCGCAGGGGGGGTTGGAACCTACCCCAGCATACATTGGGTGAAAGGCAGGAATACACCCTGGACAGGTCGCCAGTCCATCACAGGGCACACACACCATTCACTCACACACTCATACCTACGGGCAATTTAGACTCTCCAATCAGCCTAACCTGCATGTCTTTGGACTGTGGGAGGAAACCGGAGTACCCGGAGGAAACCCACGCAGACACGGGGAGAACATGCAAACTCCGCACAGAGAGGCCCCGGCCGACAGGGATTCGAACCCAGGACCTCCTTGCTGTGAGGCGGCAGTGCTACCCACTGCACCATCCGTGCCGCCGCCCTCTGATACAGAGTAGCCTAATATAAGCCCACGCAAGTAGACATAGAGACACTCCAGCCTCGAATCGGGGTGTTTCAGAAGGCTGCTCTTAACATGGAGCCCTCTTCCTAGAAGGCAAGAGCCTGTATTTCAGCTGCATGAATCAGGGCCAGACAACACCAGCTGAGCTGCACTCCCTCCCACAGACTGCCCTGATCCGTATAATTAACAAAAAACATTGTTAGCATGTTCGTAATTCATGCCGACACAGTGTTGTTTTAGACTGATGATTTAGCAAAGCAAACAACCAAGCAAATAAACAATCAAATAAGTAAATTAATAAAGTACATAAATGCACAATTTCAGCATGTGTAAATAATTTGAGAATGCAAAGCAGAACATTTACTGAGGTAAGTGCAGTAGTGCAATTTGGCCACAGGAGGCACTGCATACTAATCTTGGTGGCTCTTCAGCTCTGACCTGTAGGAACCTTAGCAGGCCCCGGATAAGGTTTTCCTTAAAATAAAAGCCTAAAATGCCTTTGCAAGCCTCTAGTCCTTTTAGTACTTTTCCGCAAATCCAATTGTTTGTCTCATATTATTTTTACTCACTTGGCATTAATGCTGTTTAGGTCAAAATGTTTTATTTGTGGGCATTCCTGTGCTCAGTGAGTCACACGACACCGTATGTTCCGTCCTTCGTGTGCTGTGGTGGAGATACAGAATTAGAGCAGGTCTGAGTCATTCATGCTGCGGAAACCGGAGGCACAATCTCACCGTCAAACTGCAGAGCGCTGTCTTATTGCTTACCAGCTTCGTGTATTGGTTACACACACATTCACAGGCACACACACATTCACTTACATGCACGCAAACGTATGCAGGTACACTGATAGGCCCACACTTATACATGCACACAAACATATACACGTCCTGACATGCACACACAAACTGGAGTAAACTGAGTTAAACGTACACATGTGCATACACACACAGCAGCATACAGGCTTGCACACGCACAAACACACACACACACAAGCACGCACAAGCATACACACTTGCACACACATACACATACACACACACACACAAGCATACAGACTTGCACATACACTCACGCACACACACACAGAAGCACACACATCCATACAGGAACACACACTCACACACACACTCACGCACACACACACAGAAGCACACTCATCCATACAGGCACTCACACTCACACACACACACACTTGCACACACATACACACACACACACACACACATGCACACAAGCATACAGACTTGCACACACACCCACGCACACACACACAGAAGCACACGCATCCATACAGGCACGCACACTCACACACACACTCACGCACACACACACAGAAGCACACATATCCATACAGGCACACACACACACACACACACACACACATACACACACACACACACACACACACACACACACCCACACCCATACTGCAGGCTGGTGTACCTGCCATATTTGGGGCTCACAGGTTCTGACGCTGTCACTGGATGGGACTGACCTTACAGAGAGCTCTCACAGACTGCGGCCGCTTCACAGAGCTCCTGTCTCCAGTGTCAGGCAGGGTTTACTCTCCCCCGGGCGGTGTAAATCCTGGCCCCGTCGACAGGCTGGAGGGGCTCTCTGTTTCTCTTCTTCTTCAGCTACAGAGGCTGACTCACACGTCTGCTGGGTTATGTAACCGCGGGAAACAGGCCTTGCTTGTGAATACGGTGGACTCTTAAGTGTTTTAAGTTCTCGTGAAGCCAAACCTGTCCCGTTTCATTCCCGTTTGTCTGAAGACATACAGATGCATACACGCATACATTATACACGCACGCACACACACACACACACACACACACACACACACACACACATCCAATACACGCACTCACACACATACACACATACACGCATATACACACACACACACATCCAATACATGCACTCACTCACACACACACACACACACACACATCCAATACACACACTCACTCACACACACACACACACACACACACACACACATCCAATGCACGCACTCACACACATACACGCATATACACACACACACACACACACAGGCTCACACACACACACACCCCGTACACCCACACAATCAACACATGCACGCACTCATACGAACACTTGCAGCGACACACACTCACACCGACACCCCCCCACACAGGCACACACACACACTCTCTCTCTCTCTCTCTCTCTCTCTCTCTCTCTCTCTCACACACACACACACACACACACACACACACACACACACACACACCGCAACCTACAGCCAAGACACGCTACCCCAAGGCTTGTTTTAGCAGGCTAATGGACAGGCAGGAGTAAATTTGTCGATCGTTCTTCCTTTTTTATCGACTTTCTTTGATAGTTTATAATTAAAAGTTCCCTGGCTGGCAGTTGGCAGAGCGCTTTAAAGTCGAAATGTTTCTAATAAAGTGCGACCGAAAGCAGCAGTCGAGTGGCAGAGACCACCGATCCCATCAGAGATAGCAGCCAATGGCAGAGGGAAGGCTCTCAGATTATCCGATTTAATATTGTGACGTGAGCGACAAACTCTCAACGTGCTGAGCGAGACGAAGGCTCTTTGAACCTCCTCTGGCTTCATTAACATTTCATCAATAGTTTCCTTTCCTTTTTTAGCTTGTACTCAGCTTTCATCAGCGTAGTTATACAGTACTTCTGCAGTGTACCGGGTATTAAACGGCACAGAACTTAATGAGAGTATTTAATGGCTGGGTATGAGGTCATGGCAGTGGGGGTTTTTTTTATTGACATTCTGATATCAAAGTGGAGCTAATGAGGTCCTGGGACCCCCCCTGGGTTGCCAGGTTGTTCATTAAAAAAAATCCCCATTAGTGCATTGTGTGGCAGGTGGGGGGGCGGGGAGGAGTCAAGTGGATTATGTAAATGCAGCCAGCGTCCTGATTGGTCAGGAGAATGGGACGGCGAGCTTCGGAATTCCTCTTGTGTTCAGCTCTGCTGCCTGGTCGTCTCTCACTCTCTTTCTCACTCTCTCTCTTTCTCTTGATCTCTCTCTGTCTCTTTTTCTCTCATTTTTCAATTTCCTTTATTGGCAGAACAACTGTAGTCATATTGGCAAAGTAACACATATACTATAAACATAAATGCGTATATGGAGACCGCATATACAACATGCAACCACTATGAACCACAACATTTGCTGCAAACGTATGAAAAATAAACATAAAACCCACCTCCTAGACGTGCAGCCCACTCACACACTCATATAGACACACAGACACACACACAGACACACTGACACACACAGACACACACACACACATACACACACAGACACACACACATATATACACACATACACACACAGACACACACACATATATACATACAGACACACGCACACACGCACACACACAGACCCACACACACACTCACAAACACACACACACACACACACACACACACTCACACACACACCCACACACACACACACACTCACACACTCGTACACACACACACACACACACACAGTGGGTTAACCTGTTTCAGTCCTGGGGTGTGCACCTGACAGCTGCTGAGCGATACCTCAGGCCTGTCATCAATCACACTATCCCCCCACCCCCCCACCCCCCCTCACTCCCCGTCAGACCCGGTAGTTTGGGCACACACCAGCTGTTGCACTCGTTCAAGGCAGGCTTACGCTCCAGTGCCCCAAGAACACTACATTACATTATATTACGTTTTATTTAGCACACGCGTCATAGAAAATGTGCATTCCGAGGTCATCAGGACAAACCACGGTACAGTTTGAGTGAGGTGCAATTCACATAGAATCAGTTGTACAGCCATGAACATTAAGTCTCGTGCACATGGTAAATATGCCAAGTCCATAAGTAGTCTGGTCAGGAACTACAGAACCAAAACAAATATAAATGCAACAGTTCTACATTCGACTACAAAGTACAACACAGGGCTAAAAGACTGAGACAGTCTTCTACTTTTGGAGGGGTTGACATATTAATATACATGACATTAATGGCATCTGGCAGACGCTCGTATCCAGAGGGACGTACAGTTGAATAGACTAAGCAGGAGACAATCCTCCCCTGGAGCAAGGCCTTGCTCAAGGGCCCAATGGCTGTGCGGATCTTTTTGTGGCTACAGCGACCTTGCGGGTTCCAATTATGTGCCTTAACCACTACACTACAGGCCGCCCCATATATTTTTATTTGATATATTCTTTTGGGGGTGGGGGTACTAACAGTACCATCCAACAACAACATGATAATAACAGTCCAATCTCATAATCTATATAATCACATGATTATAGCTGTGATTATATAGATTATTAGATTGGACTGTTAGCCTGTTTCTGCAGTGGCTACTTTCTACTAAATGTTTTTGCCCTGTTTCTAACTGAGTGTGTGTTTCTACACTCTTGTAACTGGATTAACAGATCAATTGGTGTTTGCTGGCGCAGTTTTTGTGTGTGTTTTGGCTTCGGTTGAATTTCAACCAGAAAAGATTTGGATTCTAAGGCCTTGCTTCAATCAGTATTCATTAACTGTACTTTGATGATCTGTTCATTTCCATTCCCCCTTTCCCGAACACTTTGGCTTGTTAATTTTGGTTCACTCATCAAAGTTTGTGCAGTAAAAGTAACAGCGTTTGTTTGGAAATGAAAGTTAAGCGCAGATGGCGATTGTTGATTGCCGGCGTCTTAAAATGAGGGAGAAGAGAGCCACACTTGCCAGGAAAATCAAACCATGCCGTCGACTTTTGTTGGAAAACAGCAGAAGGTAGAGTCTACACCGGGGCTCTGGGATCAGAGCACAAACGTTTGAGTGACGCACGCGGTTAGGTAATGACTGAAAAGGAACCTCGGTCTATAGCTAGCCAAGAATAGCCAGGAGAGCTCTCTTAGCAACAATCGCTCTTTCAGTGTGTTCACCGCTAACCTGTGGCAGGAGGAGAATGGGCCTTTCTCATACCTGCTCCTGTTACTCAGCGCGTTTTAAAGACGCCATCTGCTTCGACCATCTGGACGTTCTCCTCCAGCACTGCTCTTAGAAATGAAAAGCCCTGCTGTGCCATTCCCTACAGGAAATCGTTTTTTTTTTTGGGGGGGGGGGGGTTAACTTTCCAATGAGAACAAAAGTTTCCTAAAGGATATGTGCGTTTTGGATTTACTTTTTGCTTGCGGATCCAACGCAAGTTGCGGTGAAAACTCAGCTGGCATTTTCCGCGTGATTATGACTCCAGGCTGTAACATCGTGAAGTATCCGAGCAGAATTTTGGGTTTATGGGCCGTTCGTATATTTACAGCTTGACTGCCCTCGGTTTATCCCCATCCTCTGAGAACTGAGTACGCCATGTGCTTGGCTTGTCCCTGGGTGCCTTGTGGCCAAGACACCAAACTCAAACCCAACACCCACTCCCTTTCCCATCAGTCTAGCCAGATTTAAGTATATGAATTGGCTTGCGCAAAATTAAGATGAAAAGCTGTGTGTGTATCACTGATTTAGCTTTAGTTCTTGTTTATTTAGTTTTGAATCAGCCATCCGTTTTAAGAATTGGTTGGCCAAGTTCAAAGAATTGAACCTGTTTTTTTCTGTTCGGTGCCTCAGGGCATTCGTTAAAGTACCATAGAGAGAACTTGGAAGGCGTTGTCATACCATAGAGGTGACTTGGACCTGGAACTGGAGGCACTTGAGTACAACACTGACTGTATTTCTATTCTTGAGGGTGCTGGTCTGGGCTGCAGGGCCCAAAGATGTGGACCACAAAACCAGACACATTTCAGGAAAGAAGTGCACCCCAAAACCCATTTCAACACAGAAGGTGATTTATTTCCATAGCGGGTTGGAGACGGGGGTGGTTCCATTTTCCGCGTGTTTTTTATTTGCTTTTGTTTTTCTTTTCATTTTTTATACGAGGGCTCAGTTTCCTTAATTTCACAGTCACACTAGGTGCTTTTCTTTGTTTTGTTGTTCTGTTTTCCTTTTTCTTTGTGCGGATCGCTTTCTGGGGAACTTTCCTGGAAGGCGCACCCAGCCTGAAAGCTTTCGTTTGTTGGCCTCCGAGTCGGGACATCCTGTTTAAGGAGCCTCCGCCTGAACGCTGCTTACTGAACGCTGTGCTCTCTCTCACGCCTCTCTCGCTCGCTGCCGTTCAGTTCTGGACGCAGGTTCCGCACGTAAGGGGCGCTTTAATGGCCCCGTGGACGCAGTTTGAATATGTGAATAGAGCTTTGTCACATCCTCTTTCTGTGGTGCTGAACGGAGTGCGGTGTCGGAAGGGGAGGAAGGGGTGTTCCTCGGGGGGGTGATTTGAGGTGAAATGTGTGAGAAGCTCCAGGGCGTAGACTCCGTATCCCACGTGGCGGGGCCAGCTGTGACTAAGGCCTGCGGGGGGGAACGCACGTTTCGGGATACCCGGGTAATACTGTATAAAATCCAGAAGGTCAGGGCGGACCGGTTTGGGCTGTTGACAGCGTCGCGCTGCATTTCTCCACGTCAGACCTCCACTGCGATGAGGTCATGAGGCGTTTCCCCTCGGCCGTAAATGCGTGTTTGTGGCGTCGGATACAAACCCACCGTTTATCCAGGAGCCGCAGAGTCACTGACTCCAACATTGAGCGGAGTGATTAGTACTTTGTGTTTTACCGTGTTTTGGGTGGTAGCTGCTTGGATACGACTCGTGAAGAAAACCCTGCTGTCTCCACAGCTCCGCACAGCTGCCCCGTGAACACATACAGCTGACATATTCTCACTGGAGCATTGGCCCGCACTGGGGCAGCATTACCCAGACCAGTAGTGGTGATGATGAAGATGATGATAAACAGGGAGGAGTAGGGAGGATGATGATGATGAGGAGGGAGGAGTAGGGAGGATGATGATGATGATGATGATGATGATGAGGGAGGCGGAGGAGGATGATGGGGAGGATGATGATGAGGATGAAGATGGTGATGATAGCCTTCTGGTTAAGTTACATTACTGGGACCCGGAAGGTTGGTGGTTCAAGCCCCGGTGTAGCCATGATAAAATCCGCCCAGCTGTTGGGCCCTTGAGCAAGGCTCAAGCCTCGCATTGCTCCAGCATCATTGCTATTGCTATTATTATTATTATTATTATTATTATGATAATGTCAGGATAAGTAGAATAAGGTGTATCTGTCCCTCCCTTGGGTTGTTATCATCCTGGATAAAAGGTGCAGCTACAGTAAATTGTTATGTTCACCCACCCCACAAATACAAAATGGCTGCCAATGACACAAAAAAAACGTTCCCTTTCATCTGGAACTTTGAGAGGAAATGAATTAGATTTTCTTCACTTTTTGCACAAAGTATAACTGACAGAAATGGACCATATACACTTCTTCATAATCTTGTATGTTAGTTTTATCTCCTAAACTGTAATTTCAATTTCTAGCTTTTGCTGCAAAATATAATCTGCCCCCAGTCACCAGTTACAGGGAACAGAATGTAATTAATTTTCAATCGATTCGGAGTAATGAAATGAAAGTTGTATTTCTTCAGTGATTACGGCCCCAAAGGTGTAAAATGTTTTATTAAATCTGCTCCGTTCCATAAATCAGTTTTTACTACTAAAAGCAGGCAGTGCAGTCTGGTTTATGTGCCCATTCTCTCGTGGAAATAAGAAAATCTCAAACTTTTAACCCTTTGAAGAGAATTTTTTTTTCTTTTTTTTTTTTTCTTTTTTTTATGGCGTGTGAATGCGGCCAGGGGCAGAAAGTAGCTAATTCACTTCTCGGAAGATAAGTGGGAAAAGTGACCTGACCCAGGCTTCCCATTGCACTGAAATGGAGGAATAATGAACAGGAAAGGTCTTTAGCTTACACTCAGCACGGACTTGAGCTGGGAGCTCTTATTCCTCTTATGCCCTGATGTGGGACAAAGCCGCATTCTCCTCTGTGCGAATTAGAACCGGAGCTGGTCTGCAGAAGGGCTGCTGTGCTCGTATGTGTGTGCCGTGTCTGTTTGAGCCCTAATGGCGTCCCGCACAATGGCCGTATTCACAGCTTCACCTCCTGCCCACCTCTTCAGCCACACCGACGGCCCTTCCTACACGCAGAGCGTCCAGAACCTTTCATGGTGTTGTGATTTTTAAAGACTCCTTGATGGTGTTTTTGCTGCAGAGTAAACACTGTTTTTTACTGCAGCTGTGATGAATGATGCTGTTATGTAACGGGGGAGGAGGGCGGGGGGAAGGGGGGGTCCCTCTGAAAAGGCTTTTTTTGGTGGAAGGAAAGGTGGCGTGTGTACCCTTAATGCTGGGGTTAGAGATGTGTGTGTGTGTGTGTGTCTGTGTGTGAAGGAGAGGTCAGGCTGCAGGTCATGACTGGTTTCTATTGGGTTTTATTGAACTTTAGTGCCACGCAACACACACACACACACACACACAACACACACACACATGCACATACACACACACACACACACACACATGCATGCACACACACACACACACACACACACACGTTACTCTGAATATACGCCTCAGCACCCTGGTTTCAATGTTTCCCTGACTTTAACTTCAATCAGAAACGCAAGTGTTCCTGTTTTCACTAAAAGTAGTGAGGGGAAAGTTAGTAGGTGATTTCAGACTTCTAAGAGAGGAACTGCAGCAACAAACCCCCTCAAACCACAGCACTGTCTATCCCTCCCCCTTCTCTGTGAACGCACTGAAGTTGAACCCCCCCCCCCCCCGCCCACACTGCTGGCTGTGGCAATTAGAACCCATTTTCAATCAATGAGCTTGAATTATTGTACAGCTGTACAATGTTTTGGTACAGAGTGTCGGTCTGTCAACTGCATATTTTGAAACCCAGATTTAAGGACTATAAACACAGGCAGAGGGTGAGTCAACATGTCAGTCAGCCTTTTTCAATGATAGGAAGGGATTTACAATGGTCTTGTAACAATGTTTTAACACAAAAGTCCAACCTATTGTACCTTTAAATAGTAAAGCCCAAGGATATAAACTAGGGCTTGATTTTAACAGGAAGAGCTGTTTTTTTTTCGGATTTAAAAACTCTACAAGCTGCATCGCTTTCTGTTACCAGTCGGGATTATTTGGCATGTTTGTGATCTGACACCTTGCAGGGTTAATGTTGAGGTAGTACACAGTGTTCTGGAGACGGAGCTTCCCTTCACAGCTCAGGGTTTAGCAAGGGTCTCCGTACACAGGGCTCACTCATAAAGTAGTCATGGCAACCCCCGAGTTTCCAACAAGAAGAAAAACATTTGTTTTCCACACGTTCCTCAGATCTGAGCCCAAAAAGCACAGCTTGGAGAGTTTTCAGCTGAATCTGACTGCGTCAGCGTGTCAGCACTGAAGGCCAAACTCACAGCCTTGTCCTTGTCGTGGTTGTTTTTGTCCGTTTTTTTCCTCTAAAATAGTTTTATTTCGTTTTTTTCCCCCCTCACAGGGTAGAGGAGGATCTGGAGAAGCTGCTCTCCATCAGCAAGAGCGCAAAACCCAAACCCGCTTTGGCACCCAAACCCGTCCCCAAACCCAAACCGGCTCTGCCCAAGAAACCCACGTCCCTGTCCCAGAGCGTCTCCCATGGCAACGCAGGGGCGGGGCCTCTCCCGGAGGGCAGGGCGGAGTCTATGGGACAGATGGACATCCTCAAATACATCCAGCAGAACGAGGAGGCGGCCAGCGAGGACCTGGATCTGTTCTGATCCAGGAGGGGGGGGGCGTTTCAGGGTCTTCTGTAGGGTAACCCCCAAACACACAGTGAGCAGGGGGGCAGTTATCCTACACACCTGTGACGGCTGGCATATTCAGTATTTTCAGGGTTGACCATTTTAAAGATGAATTTAGATTTTTTTTTTTTTTTTTTAAGATGATCAAGAAAAATGTGTTTTGTATATTTGCTCCTCTGCACTTTGTTGAAGGGAAAATAGATCAAAGCCCCGTTTTGTGATGGAGACGTTAAAAAGGAGTTTTCTGACGTCTGGAATTTTCGATCAGACGCCACCGTTTTTTTTTACTTCCTTTATTCTTCTGATCCACTGAGCTCAGTCCAAGTTGTCATTGGTATCGTATGATTTCTCCCCCAAAAAAACCAAAAAGACTGCTCAAATGCTGTGTGTGAAGGGTAATTCTCTGAAGATTTTTTTCCACTTCTGCTTTTTACCGTCAGTTGCGTTTTCCACGAAGGAGCGTGCTCTGTGGGGGTCCGTTTTGTCCTTTGTTCCTGTGGCTTTGTAGTCGACTGAAGAGCTTCCTGTAATGGCAGGAACCGCAAAACAGGACCAGAGACTGACGTCTGCCCCCCCCCCCCCCCCCCGCAGCAAAGCTTCTGATGCTCAGGCAGGCCTTATAAGTGGCAGGCAAAACAGCACTCTTAGCAACAATAACCAAGCATAACAAGGGAAGAATATGTAGAATAAAATAGGCAGTTCTAAAACTTGTGCTCCCACAAATCAGTCAGGAGGATAAAAATACCCTTTAATGTCGGGGTGTCAAACTCCAGTCCTCGAGGGCTGGTCCGCATACTGGTTTTTGTTCCAACCAATTGCCTTGTTTTTTATTTGCTGCCAGCTCTATAAATGACCCTGGTTCAAGCCTGTACTTGAGCACAGTAAAATCATCAGGATACACTTTCAGTCTGCACCTGTAGCCGGTACTCATACAGATGTCAGATAAGATATGTTTGAGTCGATTAAATAATTAAGAGCGAAAGTTTTCTGAAACGGATCGGCCCTTGTTTTGCACCGCTGGTCTACAGGTGTTTGTGGTTTCTTTTCAATTAAGGTGTGTGTGAACTCCTCAGCCAATCAAAGACTTATATGAATCATTACATTACATTACCTTATTGGCATTTGGCTGACACTCTTATCCAGCGCAACGACGATTAGACTAAGCAGGAGACAGTCCTCCCCGGGAGCAATGCAGGGTTAAGGGCCCTTGCTCAAGGGCACCTTGTGTGTCCCAGTCATTTACCTTAACCACTGCGCTACAGGCCACCCTGTCTCACACCAGCAGATACTGGGGCCCTCCAGGAACACAGTTTGACACCCCTGCTTTAATATGAAAGTCATAGAAGTCACGGTATTAATGGAAATATTTTGTGAGTAGTTATGCATTACTTCATTGTGATCAGTCATTCATGAATAATTATTTTTCCTCGATACTCATTTAGTTTTGCTTAGCGTATATGGTTCCTCTTTAATTAGGGCCTCTTCTCTTCCCAGGCCTTGAGCACCAATACCTGCCAGACCAGCTGTTGGGTTTTGGGTCCTGCTGGTTTCATCATCTCAGACGCACGCGGTCTAATTGTAGAAATGACAGACAGGTCTACACCTCTATTGTCTGTGATACAGAAACACTTATGCAACAAAGCACACAGCTTATTTGCAAAACACTATATTGTTATGACGAGGCCTGAGATGCATTTTGGTTGAATTTATTCACTTAGAAGACTAGTGGGTAGATTAGTCGGTGCTAGAAGATAGGTTTGTCCACAGTTCATGCACGTTTTTTTGTAAAATCAAGCCGAATTTGTGTAGGTTTTACTGTTCTGCAAAAAAATTTGATCTAAGTGACTTTGACCGTGGAATGATTGTTGGTGCCAGACAGGGTAGTTTGAGTATCTCAGAAACTGCTGATCTCGCAAAAACGCCTTGTTAATGAGAGAGGTCAGCGGAGAATGGCCAGACTGGTCAAAGCTGACAGGACGGAGACAGTAACGCCAATAACCACACATGACAACAGTGGTATGCAGAAGAGCATCTCTGAACACGCAATGCATCAAACCTCTAACTGGATTGGGCTACAGCAGCAGAAGACCATGAAGTCTAAAAAAATAAGTAATAAATACCTAGTAGAGTGCTCACTGAGTTTTTGAGATAATTGAGCTAAATGGGCTCCAAGCAGATACAACATTTTATATGTGGCATTTTTTTCTCTTTTTTTTGTTGGTATTTTTGTGTAAAACTTCACACGTATAAAATATCTTCCAGTTAGAACACTAGCTAGGCAGCCGATCCTGTGCGTGGAATGCAGTTTAAGTTCCGTCCCCCGCGGCCCAAAAATCTGGACCCTGGCTTTCATTCTCCGAGGATAACTGGAGCGCGGGACGGAAGCTGAACGGCTGTATCTGTCTTCCGCTGCTTCCCCCCTCGCACAGGCCCCGCTCCGTGTTCGCGCCGGGCCAGGAAGTGCACACGTATGCGGCGGGGAGGCGGCGATTGTTCAGGGCCGACGGTGACATTTCTGCCTGGAACTTTCCGCTCTGCGTTTCTCACGGAGCCCCCCATGTGCGGGCATGGGAAAGTGTGCCCGGCGGGGGCCTTCGCCGTGACGAACGACCCGTCTCCCAGACTCTGGAGGCTAATATATGCCCGTTAAAGGTTGACAAAGGTTAAAGTGCTTACAACTTAGCTTAAAGGTTTCAGTGTGTGAAAGTCATATGTTTTTCTGGAGTGGTTGCGTAATCATGTAAACTTTATACGTATGAAAATAACCAATTTTGCCAGAATGTTTTTTTTTAATTTTTTTTATTAGTAGTGGACTCTTGATAAGTAATTTGTTATTTAGCTGACAATTTTATCCAAAGCAAATTACTGTTGGTTAGAATAAGTAGGGGACAATCCCCCCAGGAGCAATGTTGGGTTAAGGGCTCAACAGCATCTCCATCATAGATCATGGCTACACCGGGGCTTGAACCATCAACCTTCCGGGTCCCTGTCACGTACCGCTAGGCTACAGGCTGCCCAGATGATCACGCAGGTGATACCACTGCCTCCCCCCCTCAGTCATGTTCAGGGTTTGAGGTGTCCTGCACTGTGCTATGATGACATCGTCCTCCGTAATTGGTCTGAGTAACTCCACGTGTGTCCAGTTCACTGCCAGTAAATATCTATATTCCAACCTTTGAGAAAATGGAAGAAGCATAATTGTCAGTTTAGCAAAAAAAAAAACTTTGTTGGAATCTTTTTTCACAGCCTTGCAAAGGAGCTCAGGGAAATTGATGCATACCTCAATAAACAAATAAACCAAATGTAATGTCAGTGTTTAGCAGCCGCCTATCCAGAGTGACACAGCTGAACGTTCAGATCGGACCCTTTACGTAAGGGTATAGGGGCAGTCCCTCGGCAAACACACAAACCCATAACCTTTTGAGTTCCAAGCCCAGTTCCCTGAAACACTATACCAAACCACCGCTGATTGATCAGGTGTTGAAGTTGGATGGCTGGATGTTAACTTCAGTTTAGGTTGATGTCTGTCCAATGCCTTCGCTATTGGCCTGGATTCAGCCAACCTTTACTGTGAATCGCAAATATTAAAAAAATAGATTTTTCTTTTAGAGTGATTGCTGAACATGCAGAATGCTTGATTTCTTAGCACTTGTTGTTCATGGTAACCAAATGTTAGAATCTAGGCTTAGTTACGTTTCTTTAGCCACTCACAGTTTTGTTTTTACATTTTGGTAGCAGTGTCACTGCATGCGTATAATGTTAATGAACCCCTGGGATAGATTATACAGTCCATTGTTTAAAAGTTCTTAACAGACTTGTCATTCTCCTTTAAAAAAATGTTACAGTCCAAGTTTTGGCATGAGTTTTAATTAAAATGCTTTTTGAATGATTTTGAAGTTCGATATCAGTTTTAATAAGTTGTAATGAGTGTTCATACACCGTCTCCTATAGTTGATACTGAATTTTGTATGTCATGCATTTCTACAGGCCATTGGAGGCCCAATGATTTTTATTGTTTGTTTCCTGTGATATAAAATTTGCCTTCCTGCTTTCTTCACAAACTGTCCTTTTCCCTAAACCTTCTGGTTTTGGTTCTGATATTAACACGTACACCATGTCCCCACCGCTTCCTGTGGGAAAATTAATCTATTAGTGAATAATTTTAACAAACTTTAGGGGGACTTTCCATTTCGCCATTTTCTCTGAATGGAGGATGTTTGGCTGCTTGCCCACGTTCTGTAAAATGACAGGACTTTTGCTATGATATTTCTGGCCCAGCTTTACTTTCAAATGAGTTTGATTTTAGATGACGTTACAAGATGGCATGATGCTGTTCATTCTCAGGAGGACTAATTCAGCGGTGTCTCCGGCAGGAGTCTACCCAGAATGCTCTCTGCCGGACAGAACATTCCCACACTGCGTCAGCGGGAGGCCGCTCTTCTCTCCGAGGGTCGTGTTGCACACGGCGGCGGGCGAGCGAAGCAGCAGCTGTCTTTATTCCTCCTCTTCCTCCTCTTCCTCCCCCTCCTCTTCCTCAGGCTGTATTTATAGGTCATTATTGGCGTGTTTGGCTCCGTTTTTCATGTACGTGTCACAGACGTCAGGACAATAAAAGCCCTGAGAAGCTGCTTCAGTGTTTGGTTCCAGTGTTTTTATGTTTTCATTTCTGCAGTCGACTGTTTAGCCCAGCTGTTTGCATTCGTGAATGCCAGGAAGGCACATAGCAATGTATTTCAGTGATCAGTATTTTTAAAATACTGTGGGGACCTGTTTGTGTGATCAGGATATGAGTCATTTGTATATAGATTTGGACATTGCTTTTAAACAGAAAAGCTGGCCTAGTTTTTATAATCATACTCAATAAGGTGTTTTGCAGAACGGCAAATACAGTGAAGAGGATTTAGCACTGTCCTGGGTGGACGAAATTATTATTATTTCAGAATCAAAACGTGGAGACCGTCATAAGCCCCTGCTCACGAGAAATAAATATTTTATCACAGCATTTGATCTGTAATACACTTTCAGTTGGTTCTTGAAGTAACACAGCATTTTAAAAGGTTAATGGAGTCAATACAATTACTGAATGACAAGCAAGCTATCAACTGAATGGAGATTGCATATGGAGGCGGAGAGATTATTAGTTGATCTTAAAGATCCATTTCATTATAGATTATAGAGGCTGTCCTCTGCACAATGTTAAAAAATGGATTTATTTAACCGGGATGGCCCATGACATACAAAAGGTTTTCACCTTGTCAAGATGGCAGCCGCAAATGACAGTACATACACGGTCCATGTGAAAATAAGAACCCTGACAACATGTATAATAAGTCAGGTCATGCAAAGCCCAGAACACAGCCTATTAAAACTCCATAAACAATGATGCTCTTCAATCTTTTTAAAACCCTTTGACTTCTTTCTGACATTCTAAGTCAGTGTTCTAGAACCCTGCCAGTTGTGACATCAGCATTAGAGTGTTCATGCTCGAGGACATTCTAATCGCACGGTTGCGACCCCACCCCTCAAAGGGTTAAATCACCTGAGCGTGCTCACGGATGTCTGAGCTCAGAGTTTATTATTTTAAGGGCAGCGGTCAGAAAGGAGAAACTGGCTCTATCTCTGCGTTCTCTTGTGTTCTCAGGGAAATATGCGGGTGGGGATTATCGGGGGTGAGTTACGAGGAGAGAATGGGTCCGTGTATTTTTGGGCTCTCCTTATCCGAGTATCCTTAAATAGAGCAGTGGGAGGGTCCTTAGTCCCCATCTGACAGGAGAATGCGAACGGGAGCCCGAAATAGCTCATCACAACAATCGGCCAGAGAACGACTCGCCGCGTTCCTTAAGTCACAACGACCGTGCTTTTTTCAGATGTTATTTATTCTCGGTAAACCCACTCCTCTAACTGGAAATGCGTGGGTCAGGCGGACCTTGAGACGTGAAGCCGCATGTTTGGATCTGTTTTCAGTTAATCTGTTTTCGGGTTCAAAGGAATCTATTTTTCCCTTTGAAGTTAAAAAGTGGAGCGCATGTCCTTAATCAATTTGAGTGATTTTACTTTTTTTCCATTTTTTTTTTTTCTTCTTCTTCTGTGCTTTCGGTGAAGCCAGAGTAGGCCTCCCTTCCATTGGCTGATAAGAATATTTTCAGTGGCTCCGTCGCTTAGCTACAGCCAATCAGAATGCGCCCCTTCCTGCCCCTGGTTGGTGGCCTCAGCGCTCCCGGCGGTCCTGGGGGGCTGTCGTCGGTCCTCCGGACGCTCCCGTAGCGGGCTGCAGCCTGGCGCCCTTCCCAGAGCCTCCCGTCCCGGAACGGGCCGTTTTTGGGAAGCGGTTGCGTGAAGCCGGCCCGGACCGGTGAGTCACCCTGCCCCGGGTCCCGGTGACACGCTGCTTACCGTAAGAGACGTCTGCCAGACGTCAGGGAGGCAAGACCCTTCCAGGGAGGAAGGCATCGGCGGGGTCTGAGCAGGAATGCGCGCTGGGCGAGCGAGAAGCGGTCTGTTATAGACATTACTCTCTCACCCTCCTTCACTCAGCTATGCGCCCGACCTGGGTCACATACGTCAGTGTTTAGGATTCAAATACCTTTCTGTGCTTGATTAATCTTGCCTGGCGCAATTGAGCCAACCAAGAGGAGCACTTTTTGGGAGTGTTTCATAGGTTCCAGTACTGCAGACCAGCTCAGTAAAGCATAGAAAAGTATTTTAATCTAAAATGATGTAGCTGTTTGACCCAGGTCTGCTAATTACGTAGTAAATATCATCACATCACCTTGACTTCATTTTTATTGCTTTACTGTTGCTGTTAATGTTAGTTTCTTCCCTCCTTGATGCACTTTGTAACTTTTGTTTACATAAGTGATATATAAGCACAAATGTATTATCATTAAAATTTTGTGTTCCAATGGCCAAATAATTACATATGAAAAATGAACGCTACGAGATTATCGCTTGCGTTTTTATGTCTAAACCCTGTTTACATTATGCAAAATAAACGAGAAAAAAAAACAAAAACTTAAGAATAAAAGTTAATGAACATCCATTCTTTAAAATCCACAGGGGGCTGGAGCATATCCCAGCATGCATTTGGTGAGAGGCAGGAATACACCAGGTCACCAATCCATCACAGAGCCCCACACACAATTCAGTCCCCACGGACAATTTAGGCCCACCAATAATCAGCGTAACCTGCATGTCTTTGAACTGTGGGAGGAAACCATGGCACCCGGAGGAAACCCTCACGGACACGGAGAAGATGGAAACTCCACACGGAAAGTTTCAGTCATTCTGACATCAAAATCCCCCTCCCCCCATTTCAGATAGGACAGAGGTGCCACTGTTCCTAAGTCCACTGGGCAACTTTCCATAGTTACAGCTGAGATATAAGCATATTGTGTGTGAGAGAGAGAGAGAGAGAGAGAGAGAGAGAGAGAGAGCGAGAGAGAGAGAGAGAGAGAGAGAGAGAGAGAGAGTGTGTGTGTGTGTGTGTGTGCGTGCGTGCGTGCGTGCGTGTGTGTGTGAGATGCAGGCTCCACACAGAAAGGCCCTCAGCTGGGATTCACTCTCAGTACCTTCTTACTGTGAGGGGCGACAGTGCTACTCATGCAAAATTTAAGCGTTTCATTTTTTGCTGGATCTTTCGTGACATGCGTGCCCTGACCTGTGGATCTCTGAGTTACTGATGGGGAGAGGAGAAGGGGGGTGAGGCTTGGAGTAACGTCTCGATGATGGTATTAAAGTTCTGAAGTTTCAGCATAGTTTCTCAGACTGTTCAGGGCCGGGCAGGTGGATGCAGTCTGCCGTTCGGAAGTGTGCCAGGCAGTGTCGGGAACACCGGGAATGCTGTTTACAGCAGCCTCCCGCTGTAACTTTCTCTAACGATAACATCTTCCCGAGGCCCACTTTCTTTGGACTAAACCAGTTCCTGCCTCCCCTCCCGCCCTGCGTAACCTCACAGCGAGTATGAGCAAACGGCTGCTCATTCACACACGCTCACACTGTCTCTGTTTATCCCACTCTCCCTCCTCTCTGCTGTTTTTCTCTCACTCACACTTTCTTCTCTCTCTCTCTGTTTCTCTTTCCCTCTCTATCCACCTCTTACTCTCTTTCTATCTCCTCTCTTTCTCTCCCTCACACTCTGTGAATAATAGTAAGAGTGTGCAGAGGGTATTTTTGTAAAATATATTCATAGAGAGAGAATGTGTGTGTGTGTGTGTGTGTGAGAGAGAGAGAGAGAGAGAGAGAGAGAGAGAGAATGTGTGTGTGTGTGTGTGTGTGTGTGTGTGAGAGAGAGAGAGAGAGAGATGTGCGTGTATGGGTATGTGGGGGGGTGTTGATATCGTGATTGGTGAATGGGTCCTTGTTTGACCTGGAACAGCCAGGCACTGGTATTTGAGGGAGTTTGGTGTTGCGGGTGAGGTAAGGGGTAGGGGGAGGTGGGGGTGTGTTGGTTCGTGGGTGATGAAAAGCAGACGGGCTCTGGAGCGCAGGGGCAAACGGGCCTGTGTGCTCGCCAGGTCTGGTCTTCCGTACGCAGCTGTGCCCGGCTGTGGTGCGTTTTTCATCATTACGTTTCAAACTGTTCATCCGTTCCAGCGCTTTAGAGCAAAAATAACCCCCCGCGTCAGCGCCTTTTATCTGCCGCCTGCCAGGAGCACCTGGTCCTGCCCCACTCTGAGCTGGACACAACTGCCCCACTCCCCTGCCCTCTGAAGGCCGTCTCTGAGCCGGACACAACTGCCCCACTCCCCTGCCCTCTGAAGGGTGTCTCTGAGCTGGACACAACTGCCCCAGTCCCCTGCCCTCTGAAGGGTGTCTCTGAGCCGGACACAACTGCCCCACTCCCCTGCCCTCTGAAGGGTGTCTCTGAGCCGGACACAACTGCCCCACTCCCCTGGCCTCTGAAGGGTGTCTCTGAGCCGGACACAACTGCCCCACTCCCCTGCTCTCTGAAGGGTGTCTCTGAGCCGGACACAACTGCCCCACTCCCCTGCCCTCTGTAGGGTGTCTCTGAGCCGGACACAACTGCCCCACTCCCCTGGCCTCTGAAGGGTGTCTCTGAGCCGGACACAACTGCCCCACTCCCCTGCCCTCTGAAGGGTGTCTCTGAGCCGGACACAACTGCCCCACTCCCCTGCCCTCTGTAGGGTGTCTCTGAGCCGGACACAACTGCCCCACTCCCCTGCCCTCTGAAGGGCGTCTCTGAGCCGGACACAACTGCCCCACTCCCCTGGCCTCTGAAGGGTGTCTCTGAGCCGGACACAACTGCCCCACTCCCCTGCCCTCTGAAGGGCGTCTCTGAGCCGGACACAACTGCCCCACTCCCCTGCCCTCTGAAGGGCGTCTCTGAGCCGGACACAACTGCCCCACTCCCCTGCCCTCTGAAGGGCGTCTCTGAGCCGGACACAACTGCCCTCTGTAGGGTGTCTCTGAGCCGGACACAACTGCCCCACTCCCCTGCCCTCTGAAGGGCGTCTGACCCCGACACTGGGCTACAGAACTGCCCTGGTATGAGCTCATCATCTGTCAGCCCACAGAACAGGATGTGGCTATTTCAGCCAGTCTCTCAGCAATGAGAGTACATGAACTTCGGTGTCATATTTTGCTAATTTTCAGTAATTCTGACATCAAAATCCGATCCTCCCGCATTTCAGATAGGGCAGAGGTGCCACTGT
>NC_083760.1:86615718-86618218 GCF_963514075.1 Conger conger | reverse complement strand
CCCTAAATCACACAGCTCTTTGCTTTCTGTCCTGACAGACGTCTGTGTAATCTGAACAGCTGCACAGTTTGTGTGTGTATGTCGGTGTGGATGTGAGTGTGTGTGTGTGTTTGTGTGTGGAGCAGAACTGCTTTCCCAATGTAATGTGGAAGTGAACGTCTCGATGAGTTGCCATTCCTGTCCCAAATACAATATCAGAGCACAGATCAAAGGTACTGTAGGTTTGGTACATCAAAGCCATTCCGTCCATGTGCACAACAGTGACCTGACTGCAATGAGCACTGGTAGCACGGGAACTGTTTAACCCTGATTTAATCAGAACACATCCCAAAGTGCAATTTACCACAATTTGCCACCCGGCAACCGCATCCACGGCGACCGCTTCACTGCGCTGACAGTGGTCCTGGGGCTCTGGACCCGACCTCCGGATGGGGGGGCCATGAGACGGTGCAGGCGCGACCGGCCCCTCCCGTCATGGGAGACTTCCCCCCTCCTCCAGTGAGTGTGCGCTTTAGGTCAGGCTCACTGTAGTACGGCAGAGCAAGGGCCTCATTCCTGCAAGGGCCCGCTTCCTCTAGCCGCACGCGATCGCAGTCCACGGCAAAGCTTTCGTGTCACGGAAAGGTAAATTACGTTCGGCTCCATATATATTTAACCCCCCCTCGCCCGTTACGTTCCAGTCCCGAAATTATAAATGGTTGTTGCTGCCGTAACTCACAAAGCACAGTAGAATGATGTATTGTCTTTCGTGGACCCGTAATTCTCTGCATTTCTGACAGTGATCTAACCCTGGAGGAAAACGTATCGCTAGACATGCTAATGTGAATCAGAGCAGACCTCCCCTGCAGATAACAGGTACGCTGTGTTTTTGTGCGGCTGCGAGACACAATGAATCTTCACTCGCATGTGATTATACAGTAAATCATCGCTGCACAATACATACCAGCGCTTCTAAACCACGCCGAGTGCATTTACAGGAAAGAGAAACGGCTTCCGACATACAATAAGTGAACAATAGAAACACAAGCGTGCTGGCGCCATCTTTGCTAATGTCTGATTCATTTACGAGGCGAGTTACAAGTGGGTCACAGGCTACACTTCACCCCTCTGGCTTAGAGTCCGCAGAGAAGGATGCTCAGATCTGCTCTGAAGGAGTACCTGTGCGGACTCAAATGAACTGATCAAATTGAATGAAGCGAATTCACTGGGCACTTCACTCCAATGCTTCCAGTCCCTCGTCACTAAAGATACTGTTGGACCTTTTCTTTTTCATCCTGTCTTTCTCACCGAGGCATTTTCTTCCGCTGAGGAACGGTGAAGATTATATCCCCAGTGCTCTGAGTGACTTTGACCCAGACCTGCATAACTACAGAGGTATGAGAACAGAAGGCTCTGATCTCATTCTGAGAATCAAGGGCTTTGCTTCAGCCAAATGTGAGTATGTGTGTAAGCCCTATATCCATCCATCCATCCATTGTCTTAACCCGCTTATCCTGAACAGGGTCGCAGGGGGGCTGGAGCCTATCCCAGCATACATTGGGCAAAAGGCAGGAATACACCCTGGACAGGTCACCAGTCCATCACAGGGCACACACGCCATTCACTCACACACTCATACCTACGGGCAATTTAGACTCTCCAATCAGCCTAACCTGCATGTCTTTGGACTGTGGGAGAAACCAGAGTACCCGGAGGAAACCCACGCAGACACGGGGAGAACATGCAAACTCCACACAGAGAGGCCCTGGCCGACCGGGATTCAAACCCAGGACCTCCTTGCTGTGAGGCGGCAGTGCTACCCACTGCACCATCCGTGCCGCCAGCCCTATATCCCACAGATGAATATGTAGAGTAAGCACCAAGGATGCCACAAATCCTTTTCCTTTTCTCAAATTCAAACACCCAGGTAACAACAGCCATAACAACAGGCACACACACAGTTTGACAAATATATTTATTTTCTCTGTGATATGATTACTGTAACATTTACAGTAACTTTCTGGCTGCCATTAGTTTGTAAGTCGCTGTAACAGACTTCACAAAATGTTTGCTGTAATAACAGTACTTAGATGGGTACTGTATTTACAGTAAGCACACTGTGAAATGTGTTGAAGCAACTTGCAAGCTAATTGCTGCCAGCAGGTTACTGTACATTTTACAGGATTCCTATTATAGCAACTTGTTGGTAGCTAAATGATTATTTAAATTCATATTTTTTTTACTTATATCCATCCATTATATCGATATTGTCATGGTTTTAGCATCAGAAATAACAGTTCTGAAATGGCTCCTTAAGTCATTCCCCTCATTATAGCTGTAGTGGAGGAGCATTAATTATTCTTAATAAATAATAAACAAGTAATTTAGTGCAGAAAACATACCTGAAACCCTGCACAGATGCATGTAGTCCACTGTAAATGAACACAATCAGACAGGAAGTCCCCCTCACTGTAACTGTGAGGTTATCTGTGAGGTTATATCTCTGTTTTGCTTTTGGTGA
>NC_083760.1:86605718-86610718 GCF_963514075.1 Conger conger | reverse complement strand
CTTTCAATCACAGGATGCCTTCCAATGTCAATCAAAGTGCTTTACTAGTGCAGAGTAAGAGATCATTCGCTGGTTGGAAAACAACCTATGATTGAAAGATCCATCACGTAGCGGGTTGCTACGGCGATATTACACTCTACGCTCGTGAGGCACTTTGATTGGTTAAAAAAAAAAAGTAGGTCAACACTGACGATTCTCTGACTTGGGGGGAATCAAAGTGAAAACTCACTGACCTATATCAGCAGAGCTTTGACCAGCAGAATAAGTCAAATTCCTGCGCTCAGGTGATGTAGGTCTGGCATTCCACCGCAGCCGGCCTGACCCTGCCAACGAGACAGGAGGAGGGGGGTGGGGAAGGGGCCACGTGGCCCGTCTGTGTGACCGCATACCACCGGGTCCCAGAGAACTAGGTGTATTGTATACGTATCGACGTCGAGATATGATGAACGTGCGAGATAAACACGCCCACCATTAAAGACTGCCTCAATTAGCGACGAATAGCATGTATTTAAATTGATGTTCTCTTGAATGGATTGGCTGTTCATGTGCAATTTGTAGGAAACAACTACATTTAATTTGCGTTCATCGTCTGGGGTCCATGTTAGCCGTCCACCTGAAGCAGAAAGTCACAACTGTGCGCACTTCAATATTTGTTTATTTATAGCAAGTGATGTCATCATCGCAATATCCAAAAACGTTTATCGCATATCGCATATTTTCCTCGTATCGTGCCGCCCTACAGAGAACCCACATCCGACATTCGTTATCTCATCCCCCCCTCCCTCTCAACTCTGACATCTGCTCAACGGGCGACCAGGTCCCCAGACCAGATGTGCGTTCCACCCCCACCCCCACCCCCTCACCCCCGTGCTTCCGATAACTGCCCCTACAGAACACTTTACACCAGCAGTATCGGTGTGACTGATGGGTCACAGAGGGGATTGGGGAGGTGGGTGTCGTGTCTCTGATTTGGGTGGTCCCCTGGACACGGAGATGAAGTGCTCCAGATGAAAACATCACTGGTGTGCGCAGGTTTGGATGGTGGATAGTCATTCCACATGAAAGGATCATTCGGTCATGAAAAGCAGGTGAAGGCTGACCCAGTGATTCAAGCTGTGCATTTAGGGGGGTGTAAATCTTGGTTGAGAGACGTATTGGCATAGGTTAACCCCAGTGTAACGAAGGCTTTATACGGATATAGTCTGGCTGGAAAACTTTCACACTGCAAACAGACAGACTTAGTGCTATAATGAGACTTACAATCTCATCTTCTTTCTCTGAAGTAGAAAATATTAATTTCATTTAATGTCTGCTGACAAGTAAAATTGCTTCACCCCATTGCCAATATTTCTGTATTATTAAGTTGACATTGACTTATTGTTTTTGGTTTTTGCAGTGCGCTTTTCAATCGAATGTTGAGAGGTTTATACCTGAACGTCTAGATCACTGTTCCTCGACAGATATCTGCTCCTACCATGAGCTACACCACCTGATTTCACTAATTATTTCACCTGCTCGGCTCCGATAATAAGATAATTAGCAAAATCTGTTGGTGTAGCACACGGTTGAAGCAAATGCCCGCAGACACTGCGGCCCGCAGGGTGTTTAGTTGAGTAGCGCTGGTCTAGATCCCCATTTGACCGACTCCTCAGCACAAAAACATTCAGTGGATGATTGTGCCTGGCGGCCCAAAGTTGAGCAGGGCCGAATCCGCATAGCTGACTGCCCTGGCTTTGCAGGGGGCTGAAACAGAGGTGTGTGTTCGGGGACCTCCCGTCCACCACGGCACCTGTGGGCCTGGTCCATAAAACTCTGCCCCTCTTAAACGTAATAACTCTGCGTGTCGTAAAGATGAAAGGAAGCCGCGCCGTTCCTCAGTTTTAACAGGGCTAACTGACCAAAGGCTGTGATTTCAGCGTAATGGCCCGATGCTTTGCGAGAAGTTCAGTGCCCGGTGGGAAATTAAGAAATAAATATAACGGCTATTTCGTCAATGAAATAGAATGAAATAAAATAAAATGGCCATTTAACAGAAAAAAAAAAAAAAAAAAGAATGACAGATCTTAATTAATATCCCACCGGTGAATTTAAACGGCCGCGGTGCTTAATGGCTTCCGTAATTAAAGTTCCTGCTCGCTGCCTCACTTCTCGGCTCTCAGGCCATGCAGAACTGCGCGGGTTCACACGCTGTCTGCGTGCCTCCGCCCCGAGCCGGCGACAGTGTGTTATGGCGATTCTGGGTACGACAGGAGACGGCCCGCTCATGACTGTGTTTTGTCTGGCCGGAAAACAAGCCGGTCGACCAGACATTACTCAGAAGTACAAAGAGAAGCAACAAAACAACATCCCCCTGGCCTCTGGGAATAGAGCTAGCTTGCTTCCCTTGCAGACACGGGGAGCGTTCTTCAGTCAGAGTCCTGGAGCGATCTTCACAGGGATTCTCTCGGGTCTCTCTTTTGAATTGTCAATATTTCATTCTCGTGTTTTTTTTCGTTGTTTTTTTTTTTCATTTGTTACTTTTGTCTCACGGCTGCAGATCCCTGTTGTAAAATCCAGCTCTACCAGCTCGAAAACTGAGCTGGTCAAGCTGGTCATCTAACTGGGTATGACCTGGTCAACCGGCTAGTGCTGGTAGCTTATCTGAGCTGGTAGCTGGTCAGCCGTTTCAAAACATAGCTTGAGCTGGTGAAACCGTGTCAAGCTGGGAGCAAGTCTGAACTGGTCGACCAGCTACCGACTGTTTCAAAACCTAGCTTGAGCTGTTCTTTTTCGGCAGGGTTATCTTTTCGGCTTCTGAATACCCTGAGCTGCATTGCAGGGTATGAATTTTGGAAAGCAGAAAATCTTAAAATAACATTGATATTCATCCTTTGAAGGGGATGATTTCAGATCAAATTCATATCCACCACGTATACATGGCGACATGGCTCAGGCAGTAAGAGCAGTTGTCTGGCAGTTGGAGGGTTGCCGGTTCGATCCCCCGCCTGGGCTGTGTCAAAGTGTCCCTGAGCAAACACCTAACCCCTAAATGCTCTTGACGAGCTGGTCGGCGCCTTGCATGGCAGCCATCAATTGTACAGTGCTTTGGATAAAGGTGCTATATAAATGCCAACCATTTACCATATGGTAATGTGCCTCTTGTCACATGACTGCCCCAGAAACATGCAGTTACAATTTAGTCATCTGCTAGATGCCTTCAGACAAAGTGACATAATAGAGGTGTATTTAATGAGAAAATCCAGAACGGAAGACAGGACAGATGTAATGAAATTGGTGGGGAGTGCGTCAGTGGCGTAGCCTGTGAAACCTCCCAGGCGCCCTTTAGCGAGCCGCGATATCGTCGCCCTTGAATCCCCCCGTCACGCACCCCTCCCCATAGCCCCCCCGCCCCTCCACACTGTCCCCTCCACCAAAGCTGAACAGAAAGCCCCACGCATTCCCAAACCGGCGCTGTTACTGAGACGCGCGCGGCACAAACCCGCCCTGATGAATGGACGGGGGGGTGGGTTGGCGTTTGGTGTATAAATAGGAGCGGTAATTGAGGCGTAGCGGGAAGGTGGGTTTGAGCTGGCGGATCATCCGCGTTGTCGGCCCTCGCGTGACAGTCCCGCCCGCGACTTACCCATCATGCCGAGGGTGCGGCAGGTTGGTGTTGAGACGGGAACAAAATAATTGCGGCTCCCTTCTCTTTGATGTCTATTAAAAATAGACGCGGTGTACTTGCGGCGGCTGGTTTTGTTGCTGCTGTTGTCGCCGTTGTTGTTTTTGATTCGGTTCAGTTCTTTTCCCCCGGAAAAAAAACACAGTGGTTTGTATTTTATTTCTCAATGAAATGAGCTCAGTCTAAGAGATGAGAAGGACACATCACATTCCAGTGTGCGCTTTTCAACAAAGTATTCTGTGTGTGAAAATGGCTTAGTAGTTCAACTCCCTGGACATCTGCTGCCCTTCAAAAACAGTCTTGAGATATCAGTCAAGACTGTATACAACCAGTGTCTCCTGGTCCCAGGGAAAACTGACTGCAGTGTGTGTGTGTGTGTGTGTGTGTGTGCCCAGGTAGTTTCCCCCCCAGTGGTGTCCCCAGCTTGAAAATTGAGTTGGTCAAGCTGGTCTAGTTCTGGTAGCTTGCCTGGGCTGGTAGATGGTCAGCCAAACATACATGGCTTGAACTGGTCAAACCATGTCAAGCTGGGGGCCAGGTCAACCAGCTAAACCATGTTTGAGTCAGAACTGGCCAACCACCTACCAGCTGTTTCAAAATTTAGCTTAAGCTGTTTTCTTCGAACAGTCTCAGGTCTGCGGGTGCATCTGGACAGTCTCCCATCACCGAGGGAAGCCAGCTGAAGAACGCCCGTCCCGTACTAGCACACATAAGGCCAGGTATAAGTGTGTGACGTAACGGTCTTTCTACCATTTCCACAGGCAAACCCGGCTCAGGTATGTGACTGCATCTTTCCTAGTGCCATGGCAAACCAGCCTGATTCGGAACTCAAGGGATTTCTCCCAATAAAAGACAAACTCTTTGTGAGAGTTTGTCTTTTCCAGTGTCACCTTCGATATCAATCTGTGGGGATTTTTCCAACGTATGCTGTGATGTTTATTGTGAAGACTTCTTATTAATATGTGATGTAGGAATTCATTGGATTGATTGATTGACCATCTGTCTTCCAGTGCTGCTGATAAACAATATCAAGGCAGAATTACATTACATTTACATTTTTGTCATTTGGCAGACGCTTTTAATCCAAATCAGGAGGGAGGACTAAGGTAGAGTTTGAAAAGGTGTGTTTTGAGTCTGCGTCGAAATAGGGGGAGGGATTCTGCTGTCCTGACAGCGGTAGGCGAGGCAAAATTAAAAAGAGATATCCATCTAAATAGGACCCTCCTGGTAAAATGGAGGATAAATACAATAAAATAAATAAAAAATATATATATGTGAGTGTAGCGTGACACTCTCCCACTCCGGAAAGTTTCCATTTTGAAAAAATGGCTCCAAAGAT